>NC_057814.1:210591070-210593179 GCF_018294505.1 Triticum aestivum
GACACTCACATATCTCTACTCTTATAAAAAAACAGAGTTGGTGATGACGGTGTTCCTGCCATCCTGCAATATAGGCCATCCGATTTATATCCGACGGACAGGAAGGAAACTATGGCAATTTTGCAAAAAGATACCCACACCCCTCTCCGCATTTGCAAATAAGGCATTCCCTCGTTCATCCTTTTCTCCCACAAGATAAACTTCTCATACAAATGCATCTTGATGTTCCGTGCAACACATGGGCATCTTGCTAGTAGGGAGAAGGAGTTTGTGTGACACATATCTAGCTATATTAAGGGATAGGTAGATAGCATATGTGTGAGAGACATTATTATACTTTGAGACATTAGTGGCTGTGGGTGGGCGGAATTAAAGGGGTGGGCGTGTTAGACATAGAGAGCGTGTGTGTTTCTGTGTGAGAGACTTGTAGGACGGGGTAGAAAGACGAATTTAACCCTGGCGGAGGGAGAGAAATACACGAAGTGCGCGTGTGTGATTCCGATGCCCACAGGAAAATGAGATATGTATGCGTGTGAGAGAGATTGCACAATTCATTCACGTATCACTATCTAGCGATCGTGGACGTGCATCGCTTGAACATAAGTCAATATCTACTTCGTATCGTGGCCAAAGGTACAATATCGATTCAACGCTATAAAGATTGGACACTCACATATCACATTTTTTTCTATTTAAATAAACCTTTTCAGTTGTGCATGCCAAAGTTACAGTGATGTTTCTTCAAACAACCAATGTAGCTATCATGTATATGCACCATTGTTACTCTTGCATTCAAATTCATTAGTCTTGGATGATTTAAGTTTCCATTTTGAAGTAATATATGTAATATTCATATATGAATTCAATGGGTACGCAATTTATCAAATGGAGGCTATGTAATCATATGAGGTAACACTTTTAAGTAGCTGACTACAATATCCATTTCTTTTTGTGCGCCTCTACACTAACACGTCAATGCATTATGTTTAAAGTAAATAACCAATGGCACTAAATTATCTATTTACATGAGAAATACATAGGCTGAGCGTTTGATCCCTTTTTTGTGAATGCGCCACTACACCCGTACGATTGGCCGCGCCCGTGTGAACGTCCAAGTTATCGGCGCATCATCCCGAGTTATTGTCTTTTTTCTGGGGTGGACTTCACACCAGTTATTAACTGCTGAGGCGTGCCCCGTGTACACAGTCTAGCATGACCTTCCCGCTAGCACGGTCCAAAATTAGTTGAAACTGGATACGAACGATCCCGCGGGCGGCAAAATCTCCCGCCTCCTTCTAAAATTTCCGCCACCTTAGTCTTTAGCATGCGAAATCCCCCTTTTGTCCTTGGTGCACGGAGACCAACAGTTACAATACCGCCCTCATCTACATGATAGGTCGGGGCTGCTTTGGTAACTTCCGGGTCCCCCACTACACGGCACCCCCATTTCCTCTCCCCCTCCCGCAAAAACGACTAACTCCACAGCACCAGAGCATCTTACATCACGCCGTCCGTACTTCATCGCCCTTTCTCCCCTCCCCTCTCGAAACCGTAGACTGCTCATCCACCGGCGTACCATAGCCCATTCACTGCCAGCGGCGTCCACCTCGCCGGATCTGCTTCTGCGGCCGCATCTACCCCTCCCACCTCCCCTAGAAGCAAGTAGACTGCTCATACACCACTGTACCACAGCCCATTCAGTGTCGGCCTTGTCCACGGCGCCGGATCTGCTTCGCCGGTACTCTCGTCAACCGCCGCGCATCTGCAGCGGCTCATTCGTACTCCCCATCGGAGACGCTTCGTCCACACCCCCCGGAGCCGCCCCACTGACGCCCCCGTCGACGGCCTCTGATCCTCTTCGCCGACACCTTCCTCAACCCTACCGGAGCCGCTTCGCCGACACCTTCCTCAACCCTACCGGAGCCGCTTCACCGACACCATCGTCAACCCTACCGGAGTAGCTTCGCCTATACCATTCTCAACCCTACCGGGGCCGCTTTGCCAACTCACAAGTCCACGGCCTCAGGTCCGCTTCCTCGCACCCTCATCCAACCTACCGGAGCAGCTTCTGACGCCCCGTCCACGGCCGCAGATCCGCATCGTCGACAC
>NC_057814.1:210593573-210605144 GCF_018294505.1 Triticum aestivum
CGCCCCGTCCATGGCCGCAGATCCGCATCGTCGACACCATCCTTAACCCAACCACCGGAGCAGCTTCTGATGCCCCGTCCACGGCCGCAGATCCGCGTCGTCGACACCATCCTTAACCCAACGACCGGAGCAGCTTCACCTACGCCCTCGTCTACGGCCACAGATCCGCTTCGCCCACACCGTAGTCCACCCTACCGGAGCCGCTCCACAAACACCCTACTCGACGATTCTAGATCTCCTTACCGGACCCCGACAGCCAGCGCAGCATCATCACCCTCGACGTTTCTAACCTGATTCCCACCGTCTGTAGAGATGCCAAGCACCCGCCACGGCCTAGGTACTTGTCACCTTTAAACCCGTCCAGCATCACCTGCCCGATGTACTTCAAATATACTAACCGGTCACTGTTACCTGTTATGCAGCTGGCAAAAACTACAAGGACGATGTTTCTTCTGGATCTAACAGCTTGGCCAACCAAGATCCTGGACTGAAGCATTGCTATGATCTTGTAAGCGCGTCTCTCTCTCTTGTATTGTTCTGTGCCTGCCAGCGTGCTTTGCTAGGATTTTCGACCAGTAATCCCTTTGTGCAGACAATGATTTCTACTACTGGCTGCTAAAGTAGATATGTAGATGTCATACATGACACTACCTCGTACCTCCGTTCCTAAATATAAGTCTTTCTAGAGATTCCACTATAGGCTACATACGGAGCAAAATGAGTGAATCTACACTCAAAAATGCATCTATATACATCTGTATGTGGTCCATACTGGAATCTCTACAAAGACATATATTTAGGAACAGGGGCAGTACATTACACAAAATCATAGGTGGCATGTAGGAATTCCAGTGCACTACATTAGGCTCCCTTAGAGTGCCTGCTAGTCCAGCATACAGAGTCATGGCTAGTTTATGGTACGCACACAATCGTTAATTGGTGGTTTAAATATGCGCAAGGGATATGCAATGTAGTATCATGTAGAGATGTCTAAAATTAGCCGTGTCAACTTGCAGATAGGGTTACACAATGAAAAAGTACAAGATGTATGTGGCAATTTCATGGAACATCGCAAAAAAAGGAGAGGCAGCGGTGAGCCTATGCAGTGTGCTATGGTACGTCACTCCTCCATTGCAATCATCGTGACATGTTATTTGTATGCCAGTTCTATTACCCAAGTTTCTTAGGGACAGTTATTACGAGTTATCCTAAGAAAATAAGCACCTGTGAATATAAGCTCCATGTAATAAGCCAACCAGTTCTTTTCATTGCGTTTTCAGCTTATCTTTGGTATGATCAGTGGAAAGTCTAGATTGCATTATATTTTTTTCATTTTGCTGCCCATATGGAAATTAATTTGACTTGCAAACATCACAAATTGAACCTAGTGCAGTAATTAATATGATAGGAAAACAGACCATCACTATTTGCTCAAAATGCAAATACAAAGATACCATCTACTTGGCACAATCTACTTTGGTCAATGTTTTCCATAGAGATCCCATTGCCTAATTTAAACGAAGAACGCATGACCCACATTTAAATGAAGAACAATTATTTATTGAAATTCGATGGTCCCAGTGGCTGGTTATTATCGTATAGCAGCACCACCTGAAAGCATCATATAGCAGCAGCAGCAGCTCATAGCAACTCATCATACAGCAGCAGCAGTCTGCAATTCATCATATACCAGCAGCAGCTCATAGCAATTCATCATATAGTAGCAGCAGGAGCAGCTCATAGCAATTCATCATATAGCAGCAGCAGGAGCAGCTCATAGCAATTCATCATATAGCAGCAGGAGGAGCAGCTTGTAGCAACTCATCATATAGCAGCAGCAGCAGCTCATAGCAATTCATCATATAGCAGCAACAGCTCATAGCAACTCATCATGCAGCAGCAGCAGCTCATAGCAATTCATCATATAGCAGCAGCAGGAGCAGCTCATAGCAATGCATCATATAGCAGCAGCAGAAGTAGCTCATAGCAATTCATCATATAGTGAATCAGAATGAAAATTTACCAAAAAATCAGAGGAGATCCTCACCTTGTTGGATGAGCTCATCCTTCAACAGCACCTCAAGCCCATGGTCTGGGAGGAGGGGAGGGGGAATAAGGTGCCTTCTGCTGCAGTGTGGCATCAGCCGTAGTTGTGCAGCGCCCGCCGGAGTAGTGCGTTGGACGAACCACAGTGGAGCAGCTGCTGGAGACCATGAGAATGAGGGGCGGCGCCAGAGGGAGGAGCAGCCAGGGAGATTTGCCCCTACCCGCCGGCCATGTATCCTAGCTGGACATAGCATTGTCGAGGACCAGGCCAGATGGGACCAGTGGCGACGGCTCGCTGGAGGAACCCTAGTGCTGCAGGCAGGGGATCGAGGTAGAGGGAAAGGGGAGAGGAGATGCAAGCGGGCAGGGCAATGAATGCTTGCGTGTTTGTTTTTACTTGAGGGTCAGGTGTGACACGGGCGTCAGCAGTTGCATTTTGAGTGTAATATAGGCAGACAACAGAGTCATTTCACTATTCCCCTTCCCTTCAATTTTTAGTGAGGTTCTACCCGAAACACCCCCCTCCAAAGAGAAATTATTTAAGCCCAAGCCCATAACTCAAAAATGACTTCTTTACATCTTTTATGGCTTATTTTGACAATATGCCCTGAAAAGGCGGAATCGAACTGGCCCTTAACCTGCAATTCAATTGTGCGTGCAATGATGAATCACTCTTGCCTGCTATCTATACATTTAGGCATCATCATACATGGCATAACCTAATACATGTGCATTCCATTGTAGAATCTGGAATATGCAATGTTTATGTTAGTTCATAGGTTGCACATGATGTTTAAATGCCCCTTAAATCTGGTCAGTCAAGTGATGGTCTTTAAGCCTCCTTCTTTGCTTCTTTTCTTGATATGTAAGATTTGCTCACACATCTGTTCAATTGCTTGTTTGCATCAGCCAGCCATACTAGGACTGTTTGCTTTGATTACTTGCTGTTCTTGACCTAACACTCTAACAGAGCTTGTCAACGATTTAAACACTAAGGGCTGCTGTAGTGGGGCCTTGTCTAACTCATAGGTGACATAAAGGTTTGGCTGTACACTACAGTAGGCTCTCCAAGAGTACCTGGAGATCCAGTTCGAAGGTATGCCTAGTTTTTACATAGTGTAGACATAGTAAATGCTCATTTCATTGTGTGCAAGTGCAAGAGATGCGGCATGTTTCATTATGTGGTGATGTTTTTTTTATAATCTCATCCTTTTGTTTTCACAGACTGGAAAGTATGCATATTTATCTTCCAAGGAGACGAGTAACTAGTTTGTGTCACCTTGCAGAGGGGGTGCAATGAAGATAAGATTGAGGATTTCCAAGTACAAGATGTTAGGAAGGAGCCTTGCCAGAGAAGTAGGAGCTGCGCTGAGCCTCTTCAACCTGCTAAGGTAAGTCACTGTATGCAACTCAACAGTTCAATTCCTTGTTTGTTTCAGGCATAGTTAATTTTGTATTTTCAATTGCTTTATTTGTCCTCAGTTAATGAGATGCCCAAATAATCATGCCTGATGTTCGGTACTTGTATCACTATTAATTGACATAATTAAAGGCCTTACCATTTAATTACTCTGCCGAAGTGTGCCTGAAGCTTTGAAGTCTATTAACCAACTATTATTGCATGAGGCTCACAATCTAGTTTATACTACGCTAATGATTGCATAGTTTTGCCTGCTGTAGTATGTTTGCATGAAACCCTCTGCTGTTCGTTATGCTCCCTAAGACTTTAATTGAGGCACAGAATGGCCAACTGCTTGCTTACTTATACGCAACGTGCTGTTTAAATTTGTAACTTGTCTGTGTTTTCGATTGGGCCCCAACATCATGCTCCTCTAGTGAGCTAAGATGGATTTCTGTATGCAGGCTGCACAGACTACCTTTTTTATAATTTTTAAAATATCACTTGCTTATGCTTCATGACGTGTAACATTTTTTTTGAAAGTGACGTGTAACACTATTGTTAGTCCTGTTTTGCCATGTAGTACAAAATAGTGTCTTGTTCGCTTCACTGTTGTAACTATATTTTTGCCCTAGTCATGTGTACTTACAGAAACATTTCAGGATGAAGTGACATCAACACAAAGATCTGCGAGCAGTGCGGCATGGCCGTTACCGAATGATTATGGATTGGAATTGGAATGTGCTGATGTTCTCGAGCATCAACTAGAGGTGGCAAGACAACGTGTACATGATTGTCAACGTATAATCAACAAGTTGAGACTGGACATGCAGGTATTAGATGCAGGAGTCAAAAAAATGAAACAAGACACTGAGGTAACCATGAAGGAATTGGAGATTTTGCAGACTGAAATTTGTGCTATCTGAATCCGGCCAATCCTATTTTCTGAAGAGATTATAGTTCTAATGGAGTTAAGTTGATGCGCGTCCATGATGTATGAGCTGTATTTGCCCAGTGTATGTAATTTGCTGTTTGTGTATGCTTTATTATCACCTGTGCTGAACCATAATGCCCAGTGGGTATAATCGGCTGTAATTTCTTTATTGTATAGTGTAGGATTATTCTACCTTTCTATGCCTTGATCTCTTTGTTGTATAGTATTGAGTAGGATAATTCTTTGAATATGCTATATCATTCAAACGGGGGCCAACTCGCCCGACCATGGCCCTTCACGGGCCGTCGGATCCATGGGCCTTCTACGTCTCGTAGGATCCATGGGCCTTCTACGTCTCGTAGGATCCATGGGTCTTCTACGTCTCGTAGGATCCATGGGCCTTGTATGTCTCGTAGGATCCATGGGCCTTCTACGTCTCGTAGGATCCATGGGCCTTCTACGTCTCGTAGGATCCATGGGCCGCCGACTCATTTATGGGTCTTGTACGGGCCTTTAATGGGCCGTAGATGGGCCTTTAATGGAAATCGTATGTTTTATGGGCTGACCATAACGGGCCGTTAATAGGCCGTATTTGGTGATGCTGTGAAAATGGCCCAACAGACTAACGGTCCACAAACAGGCCGACTGTAACGACGGGCTGAATTTGGCCCACAAGCAGAAAATGACAGTAACGGGCCGTAAGTAACCGAATGCTGCAAATGAGCCCAAGAATAAATGGGCCCTCAGAAGGCCGAAAGTTAACTTGGGCTGGAAACGGCCCAATGGAATAACGGGCCGTTAATGGGTATAAAGTGATACACTGTTCATTACGGGCCAGTTTCACCACGGGCCGTTAATGGGTGTAAAGTAATACACTGTTCATTACGGGCCAGTTTCAGCACGGGCCGCTAATGGGCCAAGAGTTACAAAGGGCCTCATATGGGCCGAAAGACATCATGGGCTATACATGGGCCAGAAGTGAAAACGGGCTGGAATCATATTGGATGGCCCAGATGACGCTACTGGGCCTAATTTGGATAGAGCGTAACGGGACTTGGGTTAGCGGGCTGTAAATGGGCTATATGCGAACAGGCCGTTAACAGGCTTTCCATGGGCCGGCCCGCCAGCTTTTGACCAAGTCAAACGGGCCGGCCTTTTCACAGGAATGGGCCACTGTTTGGGCCGTGCCACGTGTCGACGTATCATAGGCGCCTTCTGTCCAGTGAGTGGATGACATCTGTCCCAACGATGAGCCGACACGTGTTTCCTCTAGCCAATGATGATTTTACACGTGGAAAATCCCCATTGGTCGGGGCTGTTAACGGGTTATCGGATCCAAAACCCGACCCGATAGCTTAACGGCGTTCCGTTATGGTGGATGCCACGTATCGGTCACCCTTGACGAAAGCACTTCTGTGACGCGCGATTTATCATCATGGAAGTGGACACTTCCGTGATGGTAATTTTGGTAATGTCATGGAACACTTCTACGACAACACAGGTATGACTATCTTGATTCTGTCATAAATTTGTCATGGATGTACATGCATGACAAAAAACGCGACCTACTGTGACAAACACGTATCATCACGGAAGTGTATTTTTTTTGTAGTGATACCTACCTATTATGGCATTCCCATAGCCATCCCGAGATATATTGCCATGCAACTTTCCATTGTTTCGTTTATCATGACACGCTCCATCATTGTCATATTGCTTTGCATGATCATGTAGTTGACATTGTATTTGTGGCAAAGCGACCATTCATAATTCTTTCATACATGTCGCTCTTGATTCATTGCATATCCCGGTACACCGCCGGAGGCATCCACATAGAGTCATATTCTGTTCTAAGTATTGAGTTGTAATTCATGAGTTGTAAGTAAATAAAAGTGTGATGATCATCATTATTAGAGCATTGTCCCAAGTGAGGAAAGGATGATGGAGACTATGATTCCCCCACAAGTCGGGATGAGACTCCGGACTAAAAAAAAAGAGGCCATAAAAAAAGAGAAAAGGCCCAACTAAAAAAATGAGAGAAAAAGAGAGAAGGGACAATGTTACTATCCTTTTACCACACTTGTGCTTCAAAGTAGCACCGTGATCTTCATGATAGAGAGTCTCTCATTTTGTCACTTTCATATACTAGTAGGAAATTTCATTATAGAACTTGGCTTGTATATTCCAATGATGGATTTCCTCAAAATGCCCGAGGTCTTCGTGAGCAAGCAAGTTGGATGCACACCCACTTAGTTTCTTTTTGAGCTTTCATACACTTATAGCTCTAGTGCATCTGTTGCATGGCAATCCCTACTCCTTGCATTAACATCAATTGATGGGCATCTCCATAGCCCGTTGATTAGCCTCGTTGATGTGAGACTTTCTCCTTTTTTTTCTTCCCACATAACCCCTACCATTATACCTTATTCCACCATAGTGCTATATCCATGGCTTGCGCTCATGTATTGCGTAAGAATTGAAAAGGCTGAAGTGCGTTAAAAAGTATGAACCAATTGCTTGGCTAAAACCGGGGTTGTACATGATAAGAATATTTTGTGTGGGGAAGATGGAGCATAGCCAGACTATATGATTTTGTAGGGATAACTTGCTTTGGCTATGTTATTTTGATAAGACATAATTGCTTGGTTAGCATGCTTGAAGTATTATTGTTTTTATGTCAACATTAAACTCTTATCTTGAATCTTATTAAATCTGAACATTCGTGCCACAATAAGAAGAATTACATTGAAATAATGCTAAGTAGCATTCCACATCAAAAATTCTGTTTTTATCACTCGAGGACGAGCAGGAATTAAGCTTGGGGATGCTTGATACGTCTCCAACGTATCTATAATTTTTTATTGTTCCATGCTATATTATATTCTATTTTGGACATTATTGGGCTTTATTATACACTTCTATATTATTTTTGGGACTAACCTATTAACCGGAGGCCCAGCCCAGAATTGTTGTTTTTTGCCTATTTCAGAGTTTCGCGGAAAAAGAATATCAAACGGAGTCCAAACGGAATGAAACCTTCGGGAACGTGATTTTCGGAACGAACGTGATCCAGAGGACTTGGACCCTACGTCAACCTGGAAGGCATGAGGTAGGGGCGCGCCTACCCCCCTGGGCGCGCCCTCCACCCTCGTGGGCCCCACGTTGCTCCACCGACGTACTTCTTCCTCCTATATATACCTACGTACCCCCAAACTACCAGATACGGAGCCAAAAACCTAATTCCACCGCCGCAACCTTCTGTACCCGTGAGATCCCATCTTGGGGCCTTTTCCGGAGCTCCGCCGGAGGGGGCATCGATCACGGAGGGCTTCTACATCAACACCATAGCCTCTCCGATGATGTGTGAGTAGTTTACCTCAGACCTTCGGGTCCATAGTTATTAGCTAGATGGCTTATTCTCTCTTTTTGGATCTCAATACAATGTTCTCCCCCTCTCTTGTGGAGATCTATTCGATGTAATCTTCTTTTGCGGTGTGTTTGTTGAGACCGATGAATTGTGGATTTATGATCAAGTTTATCTATGAACAATATTTGAATCTTCTCTGAATTCTTTTATGTATGATTGGTTATCTTTGCAAGTATCTTCGAATTATCAGTTTGGTTTGGCCTACTAGATTGATCTTTCTTGCAATAGAAGAAGTGCTTAGCTTTGGGTTCAATCTTGTGGTGTCCTTTCCCAGTGACAGTAGGGGCAGCAAGGCACGTATTGTATTGTTGCCATCGAGGATAACAAGATGGGGTTTATATCATATTGCATGAGTTTATCCCTCTACATCATGTCATCTTGCTTAAAGCGTTACTCTGTTCTTTTGAACTTAATACTCTAGATGCATGCTGGATAGCGGTCGATGTGTGGAGTAATAGTAGTAGATGCAGGCAAGAGTCGGTCTACTTGTCTCGGACGTGATGCCTATATACATGATCATAACTAGATATTCTCATAACTATGCTCAATTCTATCAATTGCTCAACAGTAATTTGTTCACCCACCATAATACTTATGCTCTCAAGAGAAGCCACTAGTGAAACCTATGGCCCCGGGGTCTATTTTCCATCATATTAATCTTCCAACACTTAGCTATTTTTATTGCCTTTTATTTTACTTTGCATCTTTATTATAAAAATACCAAAAATCTTATCTTATCATATCTATCAGATCTCACTCTCGTAAGTGACCATGAAGGGATTGACAACCCCTTTATTGCGTTGGTTGCGAGGATTTATTTGTTTGTGTAGGTGCGAGGGACTCATGCGTGGCCTCCTACTGGATCGATACCTTGGTTCTCAAAAACTGAGGGAAATACTTACGCTACTTTGCTGCATCACCCTTTCCTCTTCAAGGGAAAACCAACGCAGTGCTCAAGAGGTAGCAGCGACCCAATGACCTTTCTGGAATTGGAAGTATTCATCGCCCTACCCTAAGAAAGAAGTCACTATAAAACTGCTTGCCCTCCAGAAGTACCAAAGGTGCGCGGAGCCCGGTGAAAATGAATATGTTTGCTACTGAAAGAAGCCTGCCTATTGACTAATATTCGTCTTTAGAATGAAAGAAGCTATGAAGCCCAATCTACTGTCGATTCAAAAGGGGGCATAGTCATATGGGTGGGGTGTTTGTGGGGAGCTGCCTTGGATATGAGGAATTCCTCCAATCTAAAAAAAGAACAAAGAAAAAGTATGTGATAAAGATCTTTCTTTTCTATCAATAGATAGGAATGAGTGTTCATTATAGGGGATAGGATCCATCTTCTCTCTCTCTCTCTCTATTTTCTTTGATGCAATTTAGAGAGAAAGAGCAGTGCAAATTAGAAAAAAAAGAGAATCGGGAGATGATTCCAAATTAGATACATAGGCATCTAAAGTAAAGGGATGTATATATTATTCCTATATATATATCATCTATCTATGAAAATAGTAAACAGAGTTCGTTTTTGGGTTCCCTGAAGCCCCGAATGGATTGGATCGTTTCTGCTTCTGCCAATGAAATGAAGGCCTCGCCCCTTCCGAATGCTTCTCCGATCCTGAAGTTCTCGCGAAGAGAATAAGATGCAGCTCCCCCTCCCTCTGTCTTTTTCTGCTTTGCTAATCTTCCCCTCTAACGCGGGCCGGTCTTAGGCGGGCGCGGGAGGAAGAAAGAAAGTCGAAGAGCGTCTTCTCCTTTGTCCTTTTTTCAGTGCAACACAGGAAAGCACCCTCATTTTGTAATACCTGCAGCTTCCCAGAGGCTTGCTTTTTTTATTGAACGCACGGCGTAGCTAGGACCCCTCCAATCATGTTTGAGCCTATGTTCACCCGGGGCCAAAAAAGGAGAATTCCGGAATGCCTGCCGACGTTGAGATAAGGTGCATATCCCTTACCACTAAAGGAAAGGCTTGACGAAGGGGGAATATTAGGTGCGTAAGGAAAACACTTTCGGAGATTGAGATGTCGATCTGTTTTTCATCGAAAAGGAAGAAGGCCGAGGGGATAGCAGCCTTCCTTCGGGCTTTGCCTGCCGACGTTCTAATAAAAATTCCGGCTCGGACCGGGAAAGCGTTGGCAACAACATAAAGAAAGGGGTCCATGTAGCTGTTGCGCCCGCCCACTGAGCAGCGGGTTCGACATCTACTACAAAAGAGAGAATCCACTTCAGATAACCACATCTCTGCTAGGCAGTGTGTGGAATGGCCGAGAGCGGACCAAATGGATATATAATCCAAGCCGAGAGTGGAGTTACGTGAACAACCGTCTGATGGAAAACAACTTTCACGTTCGGTTCAGAGAGCACTTTTTTCGTTGAGAATAAGTCCTTCCCTTTTGTGTGAATTCCCCAGCGGCGAATTAACAACTTGTGGGGCCCTATCTATTCCATATCTCGAGCCCCAAGAAAACCCCCCTCTCCCTCGGACTCAATCTCTCTTTTGACTCTATATATGTGGGCACCTGATATCTATGAGGGTTCACCCACCCCGGTGACATCATTCCTTTCTATTGTGCCTAAAATCTCTATTTTTGCAAATATGTCACGTGTTTCTATTGTTGCTTCCTATGGGGGTACATTACAACAAATCTTCTTTTTCTGCAGCATTGCTTCTATGATCTTAGGAGCACTGGCCGCCATGGCCCAAACGAAAGTCAAAAGACCTCTAGCTCATAGTTCGATTGGACATGTAGGTTATATTCGTACCGGTTTCTCATGTGGAACCATAGAAGGAATTCAATCACTACTAATTGGTATATTTATTTATATGCATCAATGACGATAGATGCATTCGCCATAGTTCCAGCATTACGGCAAACCCGTGTCAAATATATAGCGTATTTGGGCGCTCTAGCCAAAACGAATCCTATTTCGACTATGACCTTCTCCATTACAATGTTCTCATATGCAGGAACACCCCCGTTAGCCGGCTTTTCTAGCAAATTCTATTTGTTCTTCGCCGCTTTGGGTTGTGGGGCTTACTTCCTAGCCCCAGTGGGAGTAGTGACTAGCATTATAGGTCGTTGGGTGGCCGGAAGGTTGCCATGAGTAAGGTTGGGAGACCGAAGGCAGTTTTCCGTGCACCGGACACGTAGCTTACCAAATCAGTTGCAACACAGATGGGAATGCATGCTATGAAAGACAAGGTCGAATCTGATACATCAACCGTCGACTCCATATCCTTGTACGAGTCCACAATCACTACACGAGATGAACCTGGATTTGGTGAATGGAAGTTGGCCTTAGGTGTAATAGGACTCCCAGTTACTGCGCGCGATCATATACTAAGGTGCTCCCCGTCGGTTGTTGGAACGACGCGAGCTGGGCCGAGCCTCGATTCCTTTCATAAAGATGAAGGGACAGAGGTGACTAATTCCCATCTCATTTGGGGCGGAAAACGAATCGACATCTCGATGTGATACAGCCCTTTCCATTTTCGTTGGGAAAGAATGGCGAAGTCCATCCGGACCCTCCAATGAAGAAATAAGAGGAGAGCAAAGCGCCAATGGCGCGCAAAGCGCATGCAGAAGGGGCACAGAGAAATAAAGAAGTGTGGGGGAGAAGCAGCCGAGCTCATTCCCTTCGCTTCCTGGGCCCAAAGCAGTGCTTTGTTTCCTGGCCAATTCAAGGATTTGGGGCTGATTGCAAAAGATATCTGAAAAGAAAGATAGATCCATCCATCTATCCAGATATCTAAAAAAGAATCAATTTCGA